>NC_045541.1:174557111-174595124 GCF_009769535.1 Thamnophis elegans
TCCTCCTCCTCTTCTTCTTCTTCTTCTTCTTCTTCTTCTTCCTCCCCTTCTCTTCTTCCTTCTTCTCCCTTCTTCTTCTTCTTCTTCTTCTTCTTCTTCTTCCTCCTCCCTTTTCTTCTTCTTCTTCTTCTTCTTCTTCTTCTTCTTCCTCCTCCCTTTTCTTCTTCTTCTTCTTCTTCTTCTTCTTCTTCTTCTTCCTCCTCCTCCTCCTCCCTTTTCTTCTTCTTCTTCTTCTTCTTCTTCTTCTTCTTCTTCTTCTTCCTCTCCTCTTCTTCTTCCTCTTCCTCCCCTTCTCTTCCTCCTCCTCCTTCTTCTCCCTTCTTCTTCTTCTTCTTCTTCTTCCTCCTCCCTTTTCTTCTTCTTCTTCTTCTTCTTCTTCTTCTTCTTCTTCTTCTTCTTCTTCCTCCTCCCTTTTCTTCTTCTTCTTCTTCTTCTTCTTCTTCCTCCTCCCTTTTCTTCTTCTTCTTCTTCTTCTTCTTCTTCTTCTTCTTCTTCTTCTTCTCCTCCTCCTCCTCCTCCTCCTCCTCCCCCTCCTCCTTCTCCATCTCCTTCTAGCAATAGCAGTTAGCAATAGCAGTTAGACTTATATACCGCTTCATAGGGCTTTCAGCCCTCTCTAAGCGGTTTACAGAGTCAGTATATTGCCCCCACAGTCTGGGTCCTCATTTCACCCACCTCGGAAGGATGGAAGGCTGAGTCAACCCTTAGCCGGTGAGATTAGAACCGCTGAACTGCAGATAACAGTCAGCTGAAGTGGCTGCAGTACAGCACCCTAACCACTGCACCACCTCGGCTCTTCTTCTTCTTCCTCCCCATCCTCCTCCTCCTCCTCCTCCTCCTCCTCCTTCTTCGTCTTCATTTTCGTCTTCCTCCTCCACCTCCTCCTCCCCGCAAACCCCACTCCATTCTAGCACTAATGACGTTACCTAGCTTGGTAATGAAACATCTGAAAGAAAACAACCAAGCCTAGAAAACACTGAGGACCCCTCATTTCAACCCTGAACTACAAATATTCTCCTTTTATCACCTTGGATTTGTTATCTTTGAAGTTCTTCCAACCGTCCCACTCCAAAGCACTTTTCATCCTGCCCAATCAGGTCCTAACAAACTCAATACAGGTAGTCCTCAACATACAACCATTCGTTTAACAACCATTCAACGTTACGATGGTGCTGAAAAAAAATGACTGGTCCTCGCAGTTGTGACCATCGCAGCATTCCCTGCTGACACATGTTCTAAACCCGGGCCTTTGCCAATCAGCCCGTATTTATGACGGTCGCATTGTCCTGGGGTCAGACGATCGCCATTTGTCACCTTCCTAGGAAGCTTCCGATAAGTAAAATCAATTTGGGGGGGGGGGAGCCAGATTACGTTTAATGACCATGGCAAAAAAAAGGTAGTAAAATCTGACACAACTCACTTAACGACCGTTCCAGACTGCGGTCGTAAGTCGAGGACTGGCTGCCACTTCACTTCTGCAGCCGGATGAGTATGTTAAACGGAAACTATTAGGAAGAATTCTCCCTTCCTGCCCCCCCACCCCCCCGCTTTCCCCTCAAAACAATTCCTAGCATCAATGAATATTTTTCTCTGTAGTCAGATAAATAGATGTTTGATATTCAATCTTTCATGCAGGGCAGGAAGGAGGGATTCTGGATCTCGGCGGCTGCTGAGAAGCTATATAAAAACGCTCGGAAAGGACAGGGGAAGGTGAATTCACAAGGCCCTGTATTAGCACATGTTTGTAGCAGGCAGCAGGGAAGCGGTGAAGATGTTGTTGTCCATTGTCTGAGCAGAGTTTATTATCACGCCTCTGACGGCGCATGCCGAGAGCGGATATGCTGGACCCCACGTTAATCTGCTTGCAAAAAAAAACCCACCCCCACATGCAGGCCTCACCGTCTAATATTCCATTCGTCTGGGGGGGGGGAGGCGGGGAAGGGGGGGAGGAAGCAGCTACGGTGAACATGAATCGTTGCCTTTTAAAATTCCCCGAGCAAACGCAGCATCTTTGCAGCGAGAGAAATGTCCCTGAATAAAGCGAGCAGCGGGCTTGGAGATGCTGACTTATTTTATTTATTTCTCAGATTTGTATCCCGCTTTTGTGACTTTTGTAATATGCATATTATAAAAGTCATATGCATATGTATATGCATATGCATATAGTAAAGGTAAAAGTTCCCCTCACACATATGTGCCGACTCTAGGGGGCAGTGCTCATCTCTGTTCCAAAGCCAAAGAGCTAGCGCTGTCCAAAGATGTCTCCGTGGTCATGTGGCTGGCATGACTAAACGCCAAAGGTGCATGGAACACTCTTACCTTCCCACCAAAGGTGGTCCCTGTTTTTCTACTTGCATTTTTACGTGCTTTCAAGCTGCTAGGTTGGAAGAAGCTGGAGCAAGTAATGGGAGCTCACTCAGTTACGCGGCACTAGGGATTCGAACCGCCAAACTGCTGACCTTTCTGGTCGACAAGCTCAGCGTCTTACCCACTGAGCCACCGTGTTCCTCATGTATATGTACATAAATATGAACATGATAAGGGTTAACCGAGAGGCAGTTTCTGTAAGCAGGGCAACAAAGATTAGGCTAGAAACACACCAGAATGTTTCCTTCCTGCCTTCCTTACAGCATTAGCCCTGTAAAGTGGAAAAAACCAAAAGGCGATTTCTTCCAACAACCGGTTCTCCGAACCACTCAGAAAGTTAACAACCGGTTCTTGCAAATAGGTGCGAACCGGCTGAATCCCACCACTATCTATGTCTATATCAGTAGGTTTCAACCTTCCTAATGCCGCGACTCTTTAATACAGTTCCTCATGTTGTGGTGACCCACAACCATAAAATTATGTTTTCTGTATTTTTTCGAAAATATGGGTTTTCCGATGGTCTTAAGTGACCCCTGTGCAAGGGTCGTTCGACCCCCAAAGGGGTCCCGACCCACAGGTTGAGAACCACTGGTCTATATCTATGTATATGAAAGATGGACACTAGCCTCACAATCGATACAAAAGTGTGGCACAAAGAGGCACATGAAAGATACTTAGACAAGACAGAAAGACCTGCACATGGATTAGAGAACAAAGTATACAATACAGAGGTGGGATTAAGTAGGTTCTGACCAGTTCTGGAGAAGCAGTAGCGGAAATTTTGAGTAGTTCGGAGAACCGGTGGATACCGCCTCTGACTGGTTCCGTCCCCATTTATTCTCTGCCTCCCGAGTCCCAGCTGCTTGGGAGGAAACGGGGATTTTACAGTATCCTTCCCCTGCCATGCCCACCAAGCCACGCCAGCATAACCAGTAGTAAAAAAAATATTGAATCCCACCACTGGTACAATGTCATCAAGAGAGTAAAAGAATTGAAATGGAAATGGGGTGGTCATAGAGCAAGAAGGACTGATGGCAGGTGGACCAAGTCAGTTATTTTTTTTAACAGATTAACAGAGTTGGAAAGGACCTTGTAGGTCACCTAGTCCAACTCTCTGCCCAAGCAGTCATGGAATGGATCCCACTTGATAGAAAGCACTCACGAAAGAGAACTAAAAAGAGATGGATGGGTGACATCAAGGAAATATTGGTGGCCCAGTTGGCAAAAGAAAGCTCAGGATCGTATCAGTTGGAAACCTGTGGAAGAGGCCTTCATCCTCCAGTTGTATATGTATATATATATAAAAAATGTATGTGTTTGTGTAGGTATGTATGGGTATGTGTTGTGGCCCAGCAGGAACCGGTGGAGCTGCCACCAGACTCCGACAGCCCTATGAGTCCGCTCTGGAAGATGTGGAGGACCCTGGACCCTGAGCCTTGGACCAGTGGGGAGGAGACAAGGGAGAGTGATCCAGAAGCCAGCAATAAGTTGTTCCTGAATGCACGCCATCAAAGAGCTACCAGGCGTCAGGAACAATTACGCAATTACAGGAGGTAATTGCGCTCAGCTGGTGGTCATTAGGCTCCTCTCCAGACTATAAAAAAGACTGCTTGTGACACGCCCTTCTTGCAGAAGTCAACGCATTGACTAAAGAGAACGTAACTAACTTGGCAGGCTGGATTGCTGCCAAGGTTTGTCTGAATTGCTGCCAAGATTTGTCTGAGTTGCTGCCAAGGTCTTATCTGTTTGTTTTGCTTGGCTTTCAGCCACTGAGAGTCTGGTCTTGTTATTAAAGGACATTCTAATTAAGCTTGACTCGGCTTTCGTTACTGGACGGAGGAGGGGGTCAGAACAGATATGTATTGTATGTATGTATGTATGTATGTATGTATGTATGTATGGATGGATGGATATATGCTTACACACACATACATATAATTTTATTTGTAAATAACTCAAATCAACAAACATACAGGTAGTCCTTGATTTACAACCATTCATTTAGTGACTGTTCAAAATTACAATGGACTGAAAAAAGTGACTTATGACCAGTGGTGAAAAAAAATTTTTTTAAAGTACTGATTACATGGGTGTGGCTTGCTGGGCGTGGGATAGAATCAAGATCACGTGAAGTGTTAATACCACTTTATAAGGCCTTGGCAAGGCCACACTTGGAATACGGCATTCAGTTTTGGTCACCACGATGTAGAAAAGATGTGGAGACTCTAGAAAGAGTGCAGAGAAGAGCAACAAAGAGAATTAGGGACTGGAGGCTAAAACATATAAAGAACGGTTGCAGGAACTGGGGATGTCTAGTTTAATGAAAAAAAGGACTAGGGGAGACATGATAGCAGTCTTCCAATATCTTAGGCGCTGCCACAAAGAGGGAGTCAAACAATTATCCAAGGCACCTGAGGGTAGAACAAGAAGCAATGGTGGAAACTAATCAAGGAGAGAAGCAACCTAGAACTGAGGAGAAATTTCCTGACAGAACAATTAATCGGTGGAACTGAAGTTGCCTCCAGAAGTTGTAAATGCCCCAACACTGGAAGTCTTTAAGAAGATGTTGGATAGCCATTTGTGTGAAACGGTATAGGGTTTCCTGCCTAGGCAGGGGGTTGGACTAGAAGACCTCCAAGGTCCCTTCCAACTCTGCTATTGCATTGTAATCACGTTAGCACAGGCTCTACTATTTTACTACCTTACTACTAAGGAGGAATTTCCTAATAATGCGAAAAATTAATCAGCGGAACAACTTGCCTCCAGAAGTTGTAGGTGCTCCAACACTGGAAATTTTTAAGAAGAGATTGGACAACCATTTGTCTGAAAATGGTATATAGGGTTTTCTGCCTGGGCAGGGGGTTGGACTAGAAGACCTCCAAGGTTCCTTCTTTTATATCAGAGGCTTTTCCTTTCCTTGTGATTGACGTGGGCAGTCGAATCTGCGAGGACTTATCAATAAATACCTTCCAGTTCTTGTTATTCTGTTATTCTATTACTAAGAGGAAAATTTTCAGCCTGGCAAGCTTCAAGCCACTCCAGAATCGCCCCCCGTTAGCAATTTGGGCATGGGTTGGGTTGAAAACGGCACAGGGCCAGGGTTTGAAAAACGCTTTTGCAAAAGGCAGCCCGAGTGGCAGGAGCTGGCAACCCAGCCGCTCACACCCAGCCTTCACAGAATTACACAGGGGATGCCAGGAGTGGTGAGCCGTCGATAAACAAGTGAGCCGCATGTGGCAGAGAGACAGGAGGAAATGGGCAGGCAAGACCAGTTCCTGCGGGTTTATAGATCCGAGCCCAACAGTAAATTGAGGACTGGGGATCTGATGATGGCTTAAGGTCAAAAGGCTTCTGTTAGCCTCTCCAGGGCCGTGATGTTTTAAGTTACTCTCAGGGTCTGACGGCATAAGAGCAAACATTTCTTCGCTCTTACAGCTGCAGCACAGCTGTGACTCTCAGGCCACGTTGCTCTCGGCTTTCTGGGGATGGAGTGATTGGTACCAACTTGGAAGGGTGTGTGTGTCCTCTTAGGATGCTCTCGATCTCAGGACAGCGGGCAAGGCGGATCTAGGACAAGTCACCACAACCAGGTGAGGGTGGATGGGTGGGCACGAACAGGTGGGCATGGCTGGGTGGCTGTTGCTGTCCCACCTGGCTGGGTGAGCATCAGGGGTGGGTTCCTGCCAGTTCTAACCTCTTCTATAGAAGAGGATCCACAAATCTACAGTGCTGTTTAAAACTGCTCCCTCCCTCCGCCCATCCACACATCATTAAGAGGAAGAGCGGGAGGAGGAATTCTGGGAGTTGAAGTCCACAAGTCTTAAAGCTGTCAAGTTTGAACACCCCTGGGTTTTTTTTTAAAGGGTTAGGAGTACGAGAGTCTTGTAACTTGACAGCTTTAAGACTTGCACACTTCAATGCCAGAATTCCTGAGCCAACATAACTGGAGGAGGAATTCTGGGAGTTGAAGTCCACAAGTCTTAAAGCTGTCAAGTTTGAACAACCCTGGGGTTTTTTTTCTAAAGGGTTAAGGGTGCAAGGGTCTTGTAACTTGACAGCTTTAAGACTTGGGTGCTTCAAATGCCAGAGTTTCTGAGCCAACATTTTGGTTGCTAAGCAAGAGCATTGTTAAGTGAGTTCCACCACATTTTACAAGTTGGCCACACCCACCCAGTCACATGACTGCCAAGCCACTCCCACTCGGTCACATGGCCAGCAAACCACTCCCACAAAGCAGGCCACACATACAAAAGAGGTTCTAAAAAAACCACAGAATCTATGGATTTACAGAAAGAAATTTTATTAGCAATAGCATTAATAACACTACTGACAATCAAAGATAAGCTGACTAAGGAAACAGAAGAAGGGCATCAAGATCACATGAGGGATATTACAAGCAAGGAGTTGCTAAGAGGAGTCCATACAAAGTTGATCAAGGAGATGATTAGAGGACTGGCACCACAAATGGCAGAAGATATGAGACTGTTTTGTTATTGGAAAGATACAGGTTGATAGATGGAAGAATATAATTTAAAACTAGTTAAACCTAGTGAAATTTATTGACAATAGATATAGTTTAAATAAATAATTGATAATGTTACTAATGTATACAATGCGTAGTGTTATGATGAGTATAATTGGATATGAATATTGAATGGCACCCATGTAAGGAAGTTAGAAATCGCTTTGGATTATACATAAAGGTTAATTAAAAAAAAGATACAGTTAGATACAGTTAAAGTTTTGATTATTAGGGGGGAAATGTTATGATACAGGATATAGTCAAATAAAGGAGGGATAAGAATAACAACGTATATATAGATATGGGTATAACATAAGGAAACTGGATGTAGATTTTAAACAGTGATTTGGAAAGGAGGATTAGAAAACTTTGTTATTAAATATTATGGATGTTTAGCTAGAATAGGACATAAGGATTTAGTGTTAGAGGAGGATTTTAGAAATAGTAATTGGAAGGCCACTTATGTATTAAATTTTGGTATATTTTATGATAAAGGACGCTTAAACAATTATAGTCAAATGAAAATGGAGATATGATGATGGTGACATGTATAAATATTTGAGTTAAAATGGTTGAGTTAATATGAATTATGTTTGTTGGCTGTGGAAGAGATGCACGAAAGTCTTTTTGTAACCAGCTGATACACTTTCCACAGCATGTAAAGAAGGATATGTTTGTTTTAAATTAAAAATAAAAAAAAATTATGAAAAAAAGGGAGAAATTACATTTTTTTTCAATGAAGAATGTTCTGCGCATGTGCAGAACAGAAAATAAAGATGGTGGCGCCCAGTTGATACAATTTCAACTCACCAGCCAGAGAGGAACATAGTCCTGTTCTCTGCACCAACCAATCACAATTCTTTTTCTTGGTGGGTCCTTCCCCATTCACATCTTCTAGAAGTCTATCAAAAGCCACCCATTCATTTTTTTTTCCTTAGCCAAGAAAACTCAAATGCACAGGTATAGTACAGGTGGTACTTAGCAAGTTCAGACTGATTTGGGTGAACCAGTAGTGCAGTGGTTCCCAAACTTGGCAACTTTAAGACTTGTGGACTTCAACTCCCAGAATTCTCCAGCCAGCAGAGTTCTGCTGGCTGGAGAATTCTGGGAGTTGAAGTCCACAAGTCTTAAAGTTGCCAAGTTTGGGAACCACTGCAGTAGTGGCGATCATGGGTGTGACGTGCTTAAGCGGTTTATACCCTTGTTTTGATCTTCATTGTCCGTTTCAGGGCAAGCTAATGGTCAGAAGTCTTCACCCAACAGCTCTGCATCTAAGCAAAGAGAACAGCCACAGAGAGAAAAAGGACAGGAGGGGGAAAACTCCAGCTTTTTTTTTTTAAATTCAGGATCATTAAAGCTAGAGAAACAGATTTAAAAGAGAAGAAACCTTTTTAATTCCAAAGAATCTTGGACGTTTAATGGGCCCACTTGGCCGGTTGATATATCTGTAATTAGCTAAGCGCGGGCATTAAATGCTGTGGAAAAGATACAAAGGTTTTGTTGGATCAATAAGATTTACTGTTATGGTTCTGCAAAGTGGCTTTTTTCCTCCCTCTTCCTCTCCTTCTTCTTTAAATTGTGCTTTTAACAAGCAGGGCAAAGCAAGCTCAGGTGCAGCCTGGGGAACGATCAAACGGCCCCGTTGAAAAAGGGGACTTCACTTCAGCCCCATTCACCCCCCTGCTCAATGCAGATGTTGCCAGATAAAATGCAGCTGCAGCATCTCTGTCCATCCCCCAATTAAATATTGCCAGTGAGGCAAAACTTTCCATAGGGCATGTCCACGGGTCAAAAAAAAAATCAAAATAGTGGCTCCTTTTTCGCTGGATTGTTTCAGTCATGGCTCAGATGCGGAGGACGGCGGTCCTAATTTCGGAACTGGGTCATAAGTTCTTTTTGGGTGGTTCTAACTTGGAATTGTGGTCATAAGTCGAGGACTCCTTGCAGAGGTGGGTTCCTACCAGTTCGCACCTATTCGGTAGAACCGGTTCATCAAATCTCCCGAGTTAACCCTTATGACATTGTAACAGCTAAGGCGAAGCGCCCATTGACCTGAGTGACATTGAGCTGGCCATGCCCACACGGTCATGTGACCACCAAGCCACACCTATGCAGCTGGTCATTAGGGCAGAGGACCAGTTGTTAAATTATTTGAATCCCACCACTGGACTAGAACCTTGTAACTTGTAGACAAAAAATACAATAAAATTTTTGTAGACAAAATATGTGGCCATGAAAACAAAAAGTCATGTACGCTAAATAAGTAAACAAACTTTTAACTTATTCTCTAATTCAGGGTTGTCCAAGCTGGGCAACTTTTAAGATCGGTGGACTTCAACTCCCAGAATTCCCCAGGCAACCAGGGAAATTCTGGGAGTTGAAGTCCACCAGTCTTAAAGTTGCCCAGCTTGGACCATCCTGCTCTAAATGAAAGCTGAGATTCTTTACCCAGATGCTCTACTTACAGAACAGTGTCTCAACCCCCCCCCCCCGACCTCAGCCATTGGAAAGAGCTTAGGCTTTAAGGGACTGTTTCTATGAACAAGGATAATTAAATTAACTAAAAGATCCCACCTCCCCTGCTTTTCTCCCCTCTCCCTCCATTTCCATTTCATTCTCAGCAGTCTGGAGATCTTAGCAGGTCTCTGCGCATATTAACACAGATAGCTCTGCATTTTTCATCCTCTGCCCTCCCTCCCCCGAACCTCCCTTAGTCCAAAGACAAAGCTGGAAACTAATTCAGAATTATAACTGGGTGGAAATGGTTCAGTGCCAGGGGATTCGCCCTGGACAGCCCCCCCCTCCTCCGGTGCCAATTTGGGATGATAATCATCATTCATCCCAACTTCCCTTGTCTCCAAATTTCTTTGCCAAGGTTTCTCAGCCTTGGCCTTTAAGATGTGTTGACAGGAAGGAAGGAAGGAAGGAAGGAAGGAAGGAAGGAAGGAAGATGAAGGTAAAAGGAAGGAAGAGGTTTAATGAGAGAGAAGGGAGGGAGGGAGGAAGGAAAGAAAGAAAGGAAGATGAGGGTAAAAGGAAGGAAGGTGTGTGATGGGAGATGAAGGAAGGAGGGAGGGAGGGAGGAAGGAAGGAAGGAGGATGAGGGTAGAAGGAAGGAAGAGGTTTGATGAGAGAGAAAGGAGGGAGGGAGGGAGGAAGGAAGATGAGAATAAAAGGAAGGAAGGTGAGACAAAGGAAGGAAGGAGGGAGGGAGGAAGGGAGTATCATCACAATATAGGTAGTAAGGAGAATATTTATTCAGAGGCCAGTTTGACCATTATGGAGTTTGCCACAGCTTTGGAATCCACGTTAGGAACATTTGAATCTTCTCAAAAGAAGACAATATCTGTCGCTCAGGATTGAACTGTGGAGTCCTTGGCCCTCTCTGAGCTTGATTATTGGGCTTGTAGATCAGTGGTGGGATTCAAACATTTTTACTACTGGTTCTGTGGGCGTGGCTAGGTGGGCATGGCGTGGCTAGGTGGGCGTGGCTAAGTGGGGGTGGCATGGCTTGGTGAGTGTGGTGTGGCTTGGTGGGCGTGGCAGGGAAAGCTTACTGCAAAATCCCCATTTCCTCCCAATCAGCTGGGACTCAGGAAGCAGAGAATAGATGGGGGCGTGGCCAGCCAGAGGTGGTATTTACCAGTTCTTTGAATTAATCAAAATTTTCGCTGCTGGTTCTCCAGAACTGGTCAGTACCTGCTGAATACCACCTCTGTTGTAGATGTTTCATTACCCAACTACGTAACATCATCAGTGTGAGGGAGTGGGCGATTTGCTTCTTGTTTACTACTGGGTGTACTTTTTTTTTTCTCAGCAGAGATATAAAGAAGTCAGATCCCACCTTAGTATTAATTCCTGTCATTTTAATCAGTCACAAAATGCCTGGGAAGCTTAAAATTATCTGATGGGCCATTCAGGGAGATCAATGTAGAGAGGCAGTCTATCTTACTGGGAACAAACATTGCCTCCAGCCTCGCTTCTGCGTTTCTCAGTTGGACATGGAGGAATCCTGGATTATGAAGACTTTCGTTCTAAGTCCCCACTGATCTATGTCCATATTATTAGCAATAGCAATAGCAATAGCAGTAGACTTATATACCGCTTCATAGGGCTTTCAGCCCTCTCTAAGCGGTTTACAGAGTCAGCATATCGCCCCCACAGTTTGGGTCCTCATTTCACCTACCTCGGAAGGATGGAAGGCTGAGTCACCCTTGAGCCAGTGAGATTTGAACCGCCGAACTGCAGATAGCAGTCAACTGAAGTGGCCTGCAGTACTGCACTCTAACCACTGCGCCATCTCGGCTCGGTTTATTCCCTCCTTCATTGCCTGAACCGCAGAACAGGCTGAGATTTAACATAGTTTCATCCGTATTTTGTCTGAGTCCAGCCACTGTGGTTGGCAAACCATGGTTTTCTCTGTGCCTAAGGCAGGGGTCTGCAGCGTTAAACACTCAAAGAGCCATTTGGACCCGTTTCCCACAGAAAAGAAAACCCCGGGAGCCACAAAACCTGAGTGGGCGCGGCCAGCTCGATGTCACTCACTCCCAACCCAGTCACATGACCACCCTAGCGGTCATTAGGGAAGAGAACCGGTTGTTCAAAAACACAATTAGGCCCGAATGCAAACCCAGCCAGCGCTGGTTTATTATCAACGTGAAATGAGCAAAGAAATCATGGTTTACTGCAACGGGTGATTCCCAGCATTGTTCTTCTAAGATGGCTGGGCAACAACATTTCTCTCTCTCTCTTATACTTACACCGTAAAGGGCCCTGTAGGTAAAATACAACCATGTCTCCAGTATTTCCAACCATCTCTCTAAAATGCATATTGGTCGAAGTCATATTTTCAACCTTTCCTTGGCCCTTCACAAAGTTAGATTATTGCTGCCCTTGCACAGATAGATTGTGTGTGTGTGTTTGTGTTTGTGTATATGCCCGCGCACACACATGCACACACACAGATACACACACACACGAGTCCTGCGGCAGCTATATTGGTTTGCCCTTCCTCTTTGTCAATTCAGTGCACTCCTAGGAACAAATGGGCTTAAACTACCTTAAGTGTTTCAGCAGGGAAGAGTGACTAGCTGTATAACAGTGTATTAGCACAGCATTATGAGTGAGGGATCAATCGTAATCCGTTGCTTCAAAAATAGGATTATTTAAAATAAAACACACCAAGGAAAGGGGGGGAAAAAAACCCTCCATCAGCCCCCAAAATGTACTGAGGTAAGAGCAGAGGAGAAAGACAATGAAAAAAAAAAGCATCGTTTCATCAAAAGAGCAAATTTACACTCATAGTGTCTGCTGAGGGAATTCAAATATTCAAAATGGCGACAATTGTGTGATCACCCAATTTTACAGGAATCACGCCTGCCTCACAGATGCAATACAGCTTGCCCTTGAACCAGAGGTGGTATTCAGCCGGTTCGTACCAGTTCGGGTGAACCGGTAGCGCCAACGATCAGTCCCTGTATGTAGCAGCAAACCCCACACTCTCCGTAACACTGATGATGTTACCTAGTTGGGTAATGAAACATCTCCAGCCAAACAGCCAATTTCAGAGAGCATCAGGGTCAGGGGTGAAATGCTCTGAAGCCTGCTACCGATTTGTTTCACACACACATGAGTGCTTTGTGCCCATGCGCACCAGAGGCACTAAGTAGAACAGCGGGGGGGGGGGGGAACACAGCTGTGCCGATTTAACTTTGCAAGAAAGCAGGATATTTTTTTTAGCATTTTTTTTACTACCGGTTCAAGCGAACTGGTAATTAAAAATGCTTTTAAAAGTTTTTAAAAAGTTCTGACAATCAGCTGTGTGACAATCAGCTGTACCGTGTGATCTTCAGACCTTTTTTTTTTTTAACGTTAAAGCATTTTTTAACCACCGGTAAAAATGCTTTAAAAAAAAGTGTAAAAAAAAGTTCCCACGATCGTGCGACACAGCTGATTGCCACACAGCTGATCATCGGAACTTTTTTTTTAAAAAAAAACTTTTTTAAAGCATTTTTTAACTACCAGTTCGGGCGAACCGGCCCCAACTGGTATCATTTCACCCATGATCGGGGTCCCCACACAGGCAATAGGCATACACAGGAGAGGGGCTTCCATCACATTCTCAGGGCAGCCATCTTGACTTTTTTGACCCCATGGATGCTATTGGAGAAACCATCTTAGCAGGGGTGGATTCCGGCTTCTTCTGTGGCCAGTTCGCTCAGGGACGCTCTTCGGGCACAAGCACAGTAGGTAAAAAAAAACCAGATAGAACCAGCTTAGGGGCATGGCCAGCCAAGTTACTACCTACTCGGCCGAACTGATCCGAACCGGTAGGAACCCACCTCTGCATCTGAGAAATTCTTTTGGGGAAAAACATGGTTAGTATAATTCTTATGGAACTTACATCCATGGAGTAGGCATTGTATTAAAGACTGGTTGATTGATTAATTAATGTAATTAATTTGGATATGTCAAGTGTTTTATCTTAGACACTATGTCGAAATGAAACTCTCTTCAGGGAAGTGGTCTGTTGTAAGGTAGTATGACACAACTGCGCCCAAAATTTCTGTTACTAAGTGACACAATGGTTAGATGAGTTTTGCTCCACTTGAAGCACCTTTCTTGCCATAGTTGAAGTGAATCACTGCAGTTGTTAAATTAGTAATGATGTTCTTAAACTGTCTGGCTTCACCTGCTTGTCAGAAGGTTGCAAAAGGGGATTGTATGACAAGCATGGGACACTGCAATCGTCATAAATATGAGCCAAGCATACAAACTTTGAAAATGTGACCATGGGGATGCAGCAAAGATTGCGAGTGTGAAAAATGGCCATAAGTTACTTTTTTTAGTGATGTACAGTCACTATTCAAAATTGAACTACAGCATAGTGACTGATCAAAAATACAAAATTCATAGAAATGTGTTGAAATATATAGAGGCTTATATGTGGTTAAATTTCCTGACAGTTAGAACAATTAATTAGTGGAAGAACTTGCCTCCAGAAGTTGTGAATGCCCCAACACTGGAAGTCTTACCTGCCTAGACAGGGGGTTGGACTAGAAGACCTCCAAGGTCCCTTCCAACTCTGCTATTGTATTTGTATTTGGTAGGTTGTAATTTGCGGGCTACCTGTATAGTCTTCCAGAGTCCCAGGTGAGATAGGAGTCATTATGGCTGGGAATGATGTACTTTAACTAATATTTTTTTTAATGTTGTCTTGTGTGGGCAGTCAGGTTTTGTAATATTACACTTTTAACTGTGTTGTAATTAAACGTTTGATACTTTCTAAGCCGCCCAGAGTCTTTTATGGAGTTTAGAATCCTTAACAAGCCTAAAAATTAAATTAAAATCAACCAAAAAAAAATCAATAAATTCCTTTGAAAATCTGACTGGCTATGTGGCAAACCAAAATAAAAACAAAATAATATAGAACAAAGGAATGTCCTAATGTTTCTTTGTTTATGATGGTTTATATATGACGTAAAGGAATACATGAGGAGTAAGTTTATGTGTGTGTCTGTGTGTGCGTGTGTGTGTGCGTGCCTGCCTGCCTGCCTGCCTGCTCTAGAAATTCAATAAATAAATGAAAGGGAATTTGTTTTAGAAATAAAGGAAAGGAAAGAAACGCAGACAAATTCTCATGGATGGCCTGTGATGCTTATGGTTAATTGATTATTTAATGACAAGACAGCCAAAGTGTATGTGTAAATGGAAGAGAATGGTAAATGTCCCTCATTCTATGTGTGGGCACACGTATCTACTGTTTTTAGTTAAAATTTTATCATAATTTTAATTGTAATTAAGCTACAGTTAAATTAATTGCATTTTAATTTTACTTAATTTTTGGTAAAGCCACTTGGGGAAAACCTTTAGTTCTGATGCGTAGCACACAATATTTAAATACGTTTCATTTTTTTAGAAGAAAATCTTAGGGGTTCCCATTTTTCTCTTTCCACGAAACAGCTGAATATTCTATTTTGATACCTACAAAATAGACACACAGATTTGGAAGGAGCCCTGGGGCCAGCTGGGGTATCTGAAGGCTGGCAGGATTTTTTTTGGGGGGGGGGCAGGGCAGAAGTGGTTTTCAGCAAGTTCTGACCAGTTCTGAAGAACTGGTAGTGGAAATTTTGAGTAGTTAGGAGAACCAGTAGATAGCACCCCTGACTGGCCCTGCCCTCCTCTATTCTCTGCCTCCCGAGTCCCAGCTGATCACAAGGGAATAGAGACTTTACAGTATCCTTCCCCTGGAGTGGGGAGGGAATGGGGATTTTACAGTATCCTTCCCCTGGAGTGGGGAGGGAATGGGGATTTTACAGTATCCTTCCCCTGGAGTGGGGAGGGAATGGGGATTTTACAGTATCCTTCCCCTGGAGTGGGGAGGGAATGGGGATTTTGCAGTATCCTTCCCCTGGAGTGGGAAGGGAATGGGGATTTTACAGTATCTTTTCCCTGGAGTGGGGAGGGAATGGGGATTTTACAGTATCCTTCCCCTGGAGTGGGGAGGGAATGGGAATTTTGCAGTATCCTTCCCCTGGAGTGGGGAGGGAATGGGGATTTTGCAGTATCCTTCCCCTGGAGTGGGAAGGGAATGGGGATTTTACAGTATCTTTTCCCTGGAGTGGGGAGGGAATGGGGATTTTGCAGTATCCTTCCCCTGGAGTGGGGAGGGAATGGAGACTTTACAGTATCCTTCCCCTGGAGTGGGGGGGGAATGGAGTTTTTACAGTATCCTTCCCCTAGAGTGGGGAGGGAATGGGGATTTTGCAGTATCCCTCCCCTGGAGTGGGGAGGGAATGGAGATTTTACAGTATCCTTCCCCTGGAGTGGGGAGGGAATGGAGATTTTACAGTATCCTTCCCCTGGAGTGGGGAGGGTATGGATATTTTGCAGTATCCTTCCCCTGGAGTGGGGAGGGTATGGATATTTTGCAGTATCCTTCCCCTGGAGTGGGGAGGGAATGGGGATTTTACAGTATCCTTCCCCTGGAGTGGGGAGGGAATGGGGTTTTTACAGTATCCTTCCCCTGGAGTGGGGAGGGAATGGGTTTTTTACAGTATCCTTCCCCTGGAGTGGGGAGGGAATGGGGATTTTGCAGTATCCTTCCCCTGGAGTGGGAAGGGAATGGGGATTTTACAGTATCTTTTCCCTGGAGTGGGGAGGGAATGGGGATTTTGCAGTATCCTTCCCCTGGAGTGGGGGGGAATGGAGTTTTTACAGTATCCTTCCCCTAGAGTGGGGAGGGAATGGGGATTTTGCAGTATCCCTCCCCTGGAGTGGGGAGGGAATGGAGATTTTACAGTATCCTTCCCCTGGAGTGGGGAGGGTATGGATATTTTGCAGTATCTTTCCCCTGGAGTGGGGAGGGAATGGGGATTTTGCAGTATCCTTCCCCTGCCATGCCTACCAAGCCACACCCACCAAGTCATGCCATGCCACACCTACCAAGCCACGCCCACAGAAGCAGTAGTAAAAATGTTTGAATCCCTCCACTGGGCAGGGGGAACTTGATTGAATCAATCAGATTTGTAGCCCTTGCAGCCTGGGGAATTCTGGGAATTGAAGTCCACTCACTATAAAGTTGTTGACTGAAGAATTCTGGGAGTTGAAGTCCACACATCTAAAATGTTTGAAAAACACTGGTGTGGCACGTCCCAAACCTGGGTGAATTAACCCAAATTGGGTAAAAATAGTTATTGGTTGAATAATGACATACAAATCCAATACCCATCACAAGGGGGACATTTAAATTGATTTCACTGTCTTCTAACTTTTTAAATACATTACTAAATATATATTTGTACCGAAATAGATTAAAAAATCTCCCAAAGTATTGCCGTTGAGATGAAACTCAATTAAATTACCAATGGTTATTGATTGAAGTGGCATAAAGGTCATTTCGTGATCTTGTTTTTATAATAGTCCTCAAGCTATTCTAGTGAAGAGAAGGACCAGGGGTGACATGATAGCAGCGCTCCAATATTTGAGGGGCTGCTACAGAGAAAAGGGAGTTGACCTATATTTCAAAGCACCTGAAGCAGTGGTGGAATTCACATTTTGCTACTACTGGTTTGTGGGCGCATGCTCCCCTTCTGCGCATGCACCTGGACTTTTGCACATGCACTTTGCTCATGCACATACCTTCTGCACATGTGCCCAGCCTCAAAAACGTGCCTTAATAGAACAGCATAGAGCTGGGGAGGGGGGCCGTGGCCACCCGCGATTTTCGCTACCAATTCAGGCGAACCAATCCAAACCGGCTGAATACCACCTCTATGGTATTCAGCCGGTTCAGACCGGTTCACCTGAACTGAAGGCAGACCTGAAGGCAGAATAAGAAACAGTGTGGGATGACTCCCCAGATGTTTCCTCAAAACGTCTCCAGATGTCAGTGTCAGGCCTGCAATTATACCCCTTTTAGAATTTTGGCCTGCCAAACTTACTCTTATTTCATTATACTGTTTCTTTAGTATAGTTGATGGGAGGGGGGAATAGACAGGAGTAGGATTGTGGAATGTATTGTTGTCATTCTTTTCTAGAAGCCAAGGTCATATTTTGTTTCCGCTCTTTTACACCTGACCAGAAGCAGCTGGGTGGAGACGCCAGCATGGAAGAAGAAAATTGGACCATGTGATGGATTGTGGGTGTGGGGACAAGATCATGAACTTTTTAACTTGGTGGGATTCTGATGTAATTTCCAGAATTGGGATTTACACAGATGTGCTAAGATGTCTGCTTTATTAAATTGGAACTTTAAGGATCGTTTTGCCTTGGACTCTGATTTAATTCTACATGATACTTGGAACGCTGAAAGTCAGCTTGGAGGAGGATGAACCAGTTCTGGGCACATCAGGAGGGAAGTTGGTCAAAGGCTCCAAGCAGCCTTCTGAGAGGGATTTGGCTGAAGGACAGCTGCACCAAGGCAGCCCTGAGGGTCGAGGTGGGGGAAAGCGAGCAGCCACAGCTGGTCAGGGATGAGGAAGAGGAACTAGCTTCTGCACCTGATCCAAGAACATGCAGGACAGAGAAAACTGGTAGGAAAAAAATTTAGATTTCACCACTGCTGCAGATATTTTGGGTGCTCCAACACCGGAGCATTCTTTTAAGAAGAGATTGGACAGCCATTTAACTGAAATGGTATCGGGTCCCTGCTTCAGCAGGGAGTGGGACTAGAAGACCTCCCAGGTCCCTTCCAACTTTTATTCCTTCTGGTATTGGGGATCTTACAGAATAAAACATAGAACATCAGAGTCAGAAGGGACCTTGGAGGTCTTCTCGTTCAATGTCTCACTCAAGCAGGAGACCCTATACGTGTGGCACGCAAAGCCATGTCACCCGGCACACATGGTCTTGCTTGTTTGCCTTCCGGGTTTCTGGCACGCATGTGCATGCCGCATGGGCAACAATCAGCTGTCCTTCCCATGTGTGGCAATGCTGAAAATTGGTGTGCGCCTGCTATGCCGACCAGCTGGTTGTTGGGTTTTGCATGCGTGCCAGAAGCTGGAAGTTCGGCTTTTCTGAAGTGTGATCATTTTGCCCCGCGTGGCAGGGCCAAAAGCCAGCATGCACATGCGCTCCAGACAGCTGATTGTTGTGTACTTATGTCGCTAGAACAGTGTTTCTCAACCTTGGCAACATTAAGTCCTGTGGACTTCAACTCCCAAAATCCCCCAGCCAGCATAGCTGGCTGGGGAATTCTGGGAGTTGAAGTCCACAAGACTTAAAGTCACCAAGGTTGAGAAACACTGCGCTAGAATCTGGAAGTTCAGCTTTTCTGGAGCACGGCCCTGACGAGCGTGTTTGCCACTCGGGGCCGAAAAGATTTGCCATCACTGCCCTATACCATTTCAGACAGGGAGCTGTCCAGTCTCTTTTTAAAAGCCTCCAGTGATGGAGTACCTACAAACTCTGAAGGCAAGCTCTTCCATTGGTTAATTGTTCTAACTTTCAGGAAATTTCTCCTAGGGTGCTTCTCTCCTTGATTAGTTTCCACCCATTGCTTCTTGTCCTGCCCCCAGGTGCTTTGGAGAATAGCTTGGCTCCCTCTTCTTTGCCCCTAAGATATTGGAAGACTGCTATCATGTCATCCCTGGTTCTTCTTTTCATCAGACTAGACATACCCAGTTCCTGCAACCGCTCATCATACATTTCAGCCTCCAGTCAATAATCATCCTTGTTGCTCTTCTCTGCCCTTATTCTAAAGTCTCAAATATTTTTTTACATTGTATTAATCCAGATTTTCTGTTCCACTGCGATGCTTGGGGAGTAAAGAAAACATAAGCCTTCCACCCAAGATTTGAAACCCACTTTAAGGGAGGAGTAGCATTGATGATCCCCGTTCCCGGCTCATAAACGGAAAATGATGTGGAGTGTTTTGTTCAAAATTTTCAGGGGGAGAAGACAAGAAAAGGGGGGCAGAATCACCACAAGAGGCTGCAGGAGGGGCTGTGAAGTGGGGGAGGACGTGGCAGCCTTGTGGAGAAAAAGAACGAGAGGGACAAGAGAAGCTGGGATAAGATTTGGGGCGAAGGGAGACTATCATAACAGGATTTCTCAGCGTTAGCCGTTCCATTTGATTTCACCTCCTGATGCATATTTCCATTATCTGAATCCTAAAAAAAGTCATTCGCCAATCAATACTAGGTCGGGGGGGGTGGGGGGAGTGATGGAGGTTTTATTACTAGCAGCTGCAAAATTCCCATTTCCTGATTGATCGGCAAATACAATGATGCCTGGCAGACTAAGCTGGTTATATTTTCCCAAAGTGGAGGAAGCGAGGCTCCCTGCTCTCCGCTTCTCTTCCAAAGACACAAAAACAGAAGTTTATGGTTTTGCAATAAAGGAACCAATATTCGGATTTTATAGCTGGGATCTAAACCTATCCCTGTTCTTAATTTAGCTGAGTGCCAAGCCAGTTCAGTCCCACTTTAGGCATGGAAGCCAGCTGGGTGAATTGGGACCAATCACCAGGAGACAGTGAGTTCTAGTCCCACTTTAGGCATACAAGCCAGCTGGGTGAATTGGGTCCAATCACCAGGAGACAGTGAGTTCTAGTCCCACTTTAGGCATACAAGCCAGCTGGGTGAATTGGGTCCAATCACCAGGAGACAGTGAGTTCTAGTCTCACTTTAGGCATGAAGCCAAGTGGGTGAATTGGGGAGAATCACCAGGAGACAGTGAGTTCTAGTCTCACTTTAGGCATGAAGCCAAGTGGGTGAATTGGGGAGAATCACCAGGAGACAGTGAGTTCTAGTCTCACTTTAGGCATAAAGGCCAGGTGGGTGAATTGGGGAGAATCACCAGGAGACAGTGAGTTCTAGTCTCACTTTAGGCATAAAGGCCAGGTGGGTGAATTGGGGCCAATCACCAGGAGACAGTGAGTTCTAGTCTCACTTTAGGCATGAAACCAGGTGGGTGAATTGGGGCCAATCACCAGGAAACAGTGAGTTCTAATCTCATTTTAGGCATGAAGCCAAGTGGGTGAATTGGGGAGAATCACCAGGAGACAGTGAGTTCTAGTCTCACTTTAGGCATGAAGCCAGGTGGGTGAATTGGGGCCAATCACCAGGAGACAGTGAGTTCTAGTCTCACTTTAGGCATGAAGCCAGGTGGGTGAATTGGGGCCAATCACCAGGGGACAGTGAGTTCTAGTCTCACTTTAGGCATAAAGGCCAGATGGGTGAATTGGGGCCAATCACAAGGAGACAGTGAGTTCTAGTCTCACTTTATGCATGAAGCCAGCTGTGTAAATTGGGGCCAATCACCAGGAGACAGTGAGTTATAGTCCCATTTAGGCATGAAGCCAAGTGGGTGAATTGGGGAGAATCACCAGGAGACAGTGAGTTCTAGTCCCACTTTAGGCATGAAGCCAGGTGGGTGAATTGGGGCCAATCACCAGGAGACAGTGAATTCTAGTCCCACTGTAGCCATGAAGCCAGGTGGGTGAATTGGGGAAAATCACCAGGAAACAGTGAGTTCTAGTCTCACCTTAGGTATGAAAGCCGGCTGGGTGACTTTGGGCCAATCACCAGGAGACAGTGAGTTCTAGTCCCACTGTAGGCATAAAAGCCAGCTGAGCGACTTGGGGCCAATCACTCTCTCTCTCTCTGCCCAATTTACTAATAAAGGCAGGATATAAACAGACAATTAAGATAGTGAGATGTACATTTTCAACTTCTTGGTCAAACCAGAAAAACACTTTTATCCTTTTATTTGTCATTTGGGAGTGCAGTCCTTTCGTTTTTTTGTTTTAACTGGTTGCTGGGCCTAGCCTACGGGTTACGCAAGGGTCTAGCCTTCAGTGAGCAGACTAGTCAGCGCACAGTCAGATTGTTTTCAGTTTCTCCACCAAGGACGTCAATCCAGCCAGCTGTCCAAAATGCAATTGGATTTACGCTTCTTCGCAGGAAAGCTCCACTCGGAGCTCACTTGTCCCACTTAAGCAAACGCCTGTCTTAACAAGCCTACCTGAATACAGACCCTTCTGCAAGTAAAACATTTTTGACAGCTTTTTCCTTGCTGAGAGATGATGATTAAGTTTCTCTGCACCGGAGCTTATCCTGCTCCGTCTTCCAACAACCCACATTCCCAAACATTAGCAGCTTGGCGTATTCTCAACTGCCTGTTTGTGGAGGAGAAGAAAGTTAACTCCTTAAATGGGGTTTTTAAATCTGGCCCCCAGCATCGCATTCTTGTTGTGATTATCTCGGGTGTTTTCTAGTGGCTGAGTGCCCATCAATACATTCGAACAGTGTTTCTCCAAGTTGGCGACGATAGGGTGGGTGGACTTCAGCTCCCAGAATTCCCCAGCCAGCAAGGTTGAGAAACACTCAAAGGCTCCCCTTTTGGAGCTTGAAGGCTGAAGTTTCTACAAGAAGGCTGGGAAAGAGCTACATTTCGGCAGGCAGGCAGGCAGGCAGGCAGGCAGGCAGGCAGGCAGGCAGGCAGGAAGGAAGGAAGGAAGGAAGGAAGGAAGGAAGATAGTGGGTGAGGGTAGGAAGGAAAGTTTGATGGAGGGAAGCAAGGAAGCAAGGAAGGAAGAAATATGTTGGGTGAGGGTAGAAGGAAGGAAAGTTTGAGGGAGGGAGAGGGGGGGGAAGGAAGGAAGGAAAGAAGGAAGATAGTGGGTGAGGTTAGAAGGAATGAAAGTTTGATGGAGGGAAGCAAGGAAGCAAGGAAGGAAGAGATGGTGGGTGATGATAGAAGGAACGAAAGAGCTAGAGGTAGGGAGGGAGGGAAGGAAGAAAAGAGTTTGATGGAGATAGGGTAGGGTAGAGGAGGAAGGAAGGAAAGAAAGGAAGGAAGGAAAGAGTTTGATGGAGATAGGGTAGGGTAGAGAAGGAAGGAAAGGAAGGAAGGAAGGAAGGAAGGAAGGAAGGAAGGAAGGAAGGAAGGAAGGAAGAAGAAAGATAGTGGGTGAGGGTAGAAGGAATGAAAGTTTGATGGAGGGAAGCAAGCAAGGAAGGAAGGAAGATAGATGGTGGGTGAGGGTAGAAGGAAGGAAAGAGTTTGAGGGAGGGAGAGAGGGAGGGAAGGAAGGAAGGAAGGAAAGAAGGAAGATAGATGGTGGATGAGGGTAAAAGGAAGGAAAGAGTTTGATGGAGAAAGGGTAGGGCAGAGAAGGAAGGAAGGAAGGAAGATAGATAGATGGTGGGTGAGGGTAGAAGGAAGGAAAGAGTTAGACGGAGGGAGGGAGAGAAGGAAGGAAAGAGTTTGATGGAGATAGGGTAGGGTAGGGTAGAGAAGGAAGAAAGGAAGGAAGGAACATGGTGGGTGAGGGTAAAAGGAAGGAAAGTTTGATTGAGGGAAGCAAGGAAGGAAGGAAGGAAGGAAGGAAGGAAGATAGATGGTGGGTGAGGGTAGAAGGAAGGAAAGAGTTAGACGGAGGGAGGGAGAGAAGGAAGGAAAGAGTTTGATGGAGATAGGGTAGGGTAGGGTAGAGAAGGAAGAAAGGAAGGAAGGAAGATAGTGGGTGAGGGTAAAAGGAAGGAAAGTTTGATTGAGGGAAGCAAGGAAGGAAGGAAAGAAGGAAGATAGATGGTGGGTGAGGGTAGAAGGAAGGAAAGAGTTTGAGGGAGGGAGAGAAGGAGGAAGGGAAGGAAGGAAAGAAAGAAGGAAGGAAAATGGTGGGTGATGATAGAAGGAAGGAAAGAGTTGGTGGGAGGGAAGGAAGGAAAGAAGGAAAATGGTGGGTGATGATAGAAGGAAGGAAAGAGTTGGCGGGAGGGAAGGAAGGAAAGAAGGAAAGATGGTGGGTGAGGATAGAAGGAAGGAAAGAGTTAGAGGGAGGGAGAGAAGGAAGGAAGGAAAGAAGGATGATAGATGGTGGGTGAGAGTAGAAGAAAGGAAAGAGTTTGATGGAGATTGGGTAGGGTAGGGTAGGGTAGGTTAGGTAGGAAGGACGGAAGGAAGGAAGGAAGGAAGGAAGGAAGGAAGGAAGGAAGGAAGGAAGGACTTCATTCTTGTCCATCTATGCCAACCATTTACTAAAGTTTTTTTCCATTCTATTTAAGAAAATATCTGAATTTGGGGAGGTTCTGGTAGGGGCGAGAATCTCATCATCCCTCTCACTCTGGTGCCTTGGGCAAGCCCACATCCATGGTTTAAGGCAAACCATTGTTCTCACCTCCCTCCTGAACAACCCATATGCCACGGAGAACTCCTATTTTTAATTGCTGGCAGTAAAAAAACAACAACACCTCCTTAGCTTGGGCTCATCCGCAGAGATTGGCATGTTGGCCTCAGAAGAGAGAACATCAGCACACCCCAGATCCAAAGATTAGCAGCAAAACAAAACGAAAACAACTTTGAAAGACATACAAGGACCGATTCCTTCCTGGGAAAGGGCCTGAAGGCAGCTGCCTGAGTCAGTGGAAGCTTCACCTGAGTTTTACATGGTGGGAAGCTGGTTGGAAGCCATTTAGTCAAACCAACATCCTTAACAACATCGCCTGGATTCATACACCGCCGTTGGTGGTGGTGTGGAGATTGTGTTGCTTGACCGCAGCCCTGTCATTTCGTAAACCATTTCATAGGGCAGAGGGTGTAACCAACTTTGGCAACTTTAAGAGCTGTGGACTTCAACTCCCACCATTCCCCAGCCAGCATGGAATTCTGGGAGTTGAAGTCCACAGGTCTTAAAGTGGCTAAAGTTGGTTACATCCCTGTCATATGGCTTAGCCTGAGTTAAGCACCAGACTCTTGTGCCTGGCTCAGTCAGCCTGGCGTAAACCAACCCCAATTTAGCACAGGCATCAGAATTTCAGTTTTTAATGTATACCAGTGTGTTCACAGGGGGGGAAAAGTAATAATAAAGGTTAACATCATCTTATCTTATATCTTACATTTTATATCTTGTAGTATGTCTTGTCTTGTCCTACTTTACCCTACCCTATTCTATCCTGTCCTATCTTTACCCTACCTTACCCTTACAGAATCCCATCCTTACAGAACTTACAGATTAACATAGTTGGAAGGGACCCTGTAGGTCATCTAGTCCAACCCCCCCTCCACCCAAGCACCCTACACAATTTCTGACAGATGGCTGTCCAGTCTCTTCTTGAAAGTGCCCAGTGATGAAGCTCCCACAACTTCCAAAGGCCACTTCTGTTCCATGGGTGGATTGTTCTCCCTGTCAGAAAATGTCTCCTTATTTCCAGGTTGAATCTCTCCTTGGTCAGTGTCCATCCATGATTCCTTGTCTGGCCTTCAAGTGCTTTGGAAAATAGCTTGACCCCCGCCCTTCTCTCTGTGGCAGCCCCTCAGATTTTGGAAGACGGCTATCCTGTCTCCCTTGGTCCTTCTCTTCACTAGATTAGCCGTGCCCAGTTCCTGCAACTGTTCATCGTATGTTTCATGGCACGCCAAAACCGCGGTAGACTACAGTGCACCCGACAAAAGCGCGTTCGTGACGTCATCAGCAGCGCGACAAAAAAAATTAAAAATAAATTAAATTAAAATTAAAATAAAATTAAAGCAAGCCGATTCACATAAAGGTAAGGGTTAGGTTTAGGGTTAGGGTTAGGGTTAGGGTTAGGTTAAGGGTTAGGGTTAGGGTTAGGTTAAGCGTTAGGGTTAGGTTTAGGGTTAGCGTTAGGTTTAACGTTAGGTTAAGGGTTAGGTTTAGGGTTAGGTTTATTGTTAGGTTAAGGGTTAGGTTTAGGGTTAGGTTTAGGGTTAGGTTTGGGGGGGTTACGGTTAGGTTTTCGCGTTAATTTTAAATTTACCGCTCACAGCGCGATGTTTTCGTCGTGCTGTGATGACGTCACGTACGCGCTTTCGGCGAGCGCGCTTTAGTCTACCGCGGTTTTGTGGTGGAACCGTATGTTTTAGTCTCCAGTCCCCTGATCATCCTGGTTGCTCTTCTCTGCACTTTTTCTACAGCCTCAATGTCTTTTCTACAGTGTGGTGACAAAAACTGGATGGAGTACTCTAGGTGTGGTCTTACTAAGGCTTCATAGGGTGGTATTAGTGTTACATCCCCAAGGACGTGTTGCCTCATGGGCACGCAGGCAGACTCTCTGCCCATTGGCTGAGCCGTTGACAGCTCAGCAGGCGGGAAAAACAACTCCACGCCATTGGCTAAGCTGTTGACAGGTGCTAGGTATAAATAGCAGCCTGACTGAATGTTGACGCCAGTTCTTACTTCTGTCGTTGCCTGTTAGCTGTTGTTTATTAAACAGAGTTAAATTCCCTCTGCCTTGCCTCAGTCATTACTCACCCAGGGGTCCTTCTGAATAGAACAATTAGTATCTCCCTTGATCTTGACTGTATCCCTCTGTTAATGCAATTTAGGGTTGCATTAGCTTTTTTTGGCTACCGCTGCACACTGTTGGCTCAGATTTAATTGGTTGTCCACTAAGACTCCAAGATCCCTCTCACAGTTACTGCTTTAAGTCGGATCTCACCCAGTTTATAGTTGTACTTTCGGTTTTTCTTGCCTAAAGATAAAGATAAAGGTTCCCCTTGCACATATGTGCTAGTCGTTCCCGACTCTAGGGGGTGGTGCTCATCTCCGTTTCAAAGCCAAAGAGCCATCATTGTCCGAAGACGTCTCTGTGGTCATGTGGCCGGCATGACTAAATGCCGAAGGCACACGGAACGTTGTTACCTTCCCACCAAAGGTGGTCCCTATTTTTCTACTTGCATTTTTACATGCTTTGGAACAGCTAGGTTGGCAGAAACTGGGACTAGTAACGGGAGCTCACTCCATTATGCGGCGCTAGGGATTCGAACCGCCAAACTGCCGACTTTTCTGATCGACAAGCTCAGCGTCTTAGCTCCTAACGGAAGCTCAAATAGTTTTTTTAGTATTTTTTTACTACCGGTCCGGGTGAACCAGCCTGAACTGGTAGCATTTCACCCCTGATCCTATCCTATCCCATTCCATCCCATCCTATCTTCGTTGTTAGGGGTATCTCCATTGAGAGACAGAAAGTAGTGCAGCGGAATATACAGCTAGAGAGAAAGAATGTTGCTAGTAGAAAGACATGAATAGCGTTTCAGACATTGCTAGTAAAAATAAGTAGCTTTACTACTGATAATTGCTTCACAAGCAGTGATAGTAGACAGTAGATGTTAGTCCAAACACAATTCAAAGAACAAACAATAGCTTACAGTCGCAGTTCACATTCCAGTCATCAAGTCATCAAGCATAGGACAAGCAGAGAGAGAGAGAGAGCTCTCTTGATTCCTTCTTATAGTAGTTAATTACAGCTGTTAAGTGCATCCAGTCATCTAGCAACAACGACCATTTGTTGTTGTTGTTGTGTGTGTGTATAGAAGCCAGACTGCAAATGCACAATTAGCCTCTTTAAACCCCTCCTATCCTTACATGAAATACAAACCCCCAACCAATCAGAACACACCTCCACCCAATCAGGACACACCTCCACCCAATCAGGACACAGCCAAGCTCCCACCCAATCAGTTCAAACCCCCACTGGCAGTTAAAAGGAAGAAACAGCCGAGATCTCACATTGCTCCTGGAAGCGCCAAGCCTGAAGATGACGAATGAGACTTCGTCGAAACATCGCCAAGACATCTCCAATTTTACGTGGGAGAAAACCCGAATAACTAGAGACATATATATATATAGCCTACCCAACACTAGGAGTATTTCACCCCGATCCTATCCTAGCCCATCCCATCCCATCCCATCTTCTTGTTTCAGCCACACCTGTGGATGAGATTTCATGGAAGATGGTTTTGACAAAGAGGAACCGGTCCAAAATCCAGTAGGGACAATTGTTTCATCAGACTGACAATGAGGAACAGCTCCCCTCCGGTTGGCCAAACTGCAGAGGCATCCCAAAAGGCTGCTCCATGTTTGTGGAGTTTTCTTCCCAACCCTTGGTGCCCTTCACAGCTTGCATCGGGGTGATTTCAAGGACCAATTGTCTATTCAGACGCCTCTTTCCATCTCGGCTCTGCAACAAAGCAGGCGCTTGACTGGTGTTTTCAAGCAAAACAGTAGCCAGACCAGAAAGGTCTCACTGATTAAGGCGTTGGCACCCTGGCTGTGGAATGGCCTCCTCCAGGGAAGCCAACCTGGGCCCTTCTCTTGATCTCACTTTGGCATCAAAGGAAACCTCTTTAAAAAATAAAAAATAAAAATCGGGAGATATTTTCTGCTTCCGCGCTATTGCTTTTAAGCTGCTTGGCATTTTGTTTTAATAAGCCTTGCTTTGATAGCGGCTGTTTTATCTCGTGGCTGTTCGGTGTGTTCACTTTTTTTAAGGGCAATTTTAACATTGTTGTTCCTGGCAAGAGGCCCCTGGCGCAACGCAAGGAGTTGTACAGCAGGTGGATTGCATAGACGCAACTTGATTTTGTTGTTCCATTACAGTTCTCCTCCTCAACATATGGCCATAATTGAGCCCCGAATTATGGCTGTAAATTCGTGGCAGCTGGTAGGAAGGTCACCGAGTGGCCGAGCTGTATTTTATAACCTTTTTTTTTCTGGTAGTTGTTAAGGGAACAGCACAGTTGCTAAGTAAACCCATTGACAGCCCTGCAGTTTTCTTTTGGATCTTTGAACTTCCATACTTTCTATTATTCTGCTATGCCTTTTTCTATGGTGGGAAAATGGGAGGGGGGGGGACTGTACGAAGTTATTTAATGTGTAGACGAAACAAAATTCCTTCTAGAAAGCCAAGGTCATCCTTTTGTCTCTGCACCTCTACACCTGACCGGAACTGGATGGGTGGAACTGCCAGTATGGCAGTGGGAGATTGGACCTTGTGGGGGGTGTGGGGGCAAAATCTTGAACTTTCAACTAGATGGGGAAAACCGGGAAGCTTTCAGATTCGGGTTTTCCCAGATGTGCCCAACATGGCTCTCTTAATCAATTGGAACTTTGAGCAATACTTTGCCTCGGACTCTGATTTACTTTTGGATGCTATTTGGAACCCTGACATCTTATTTTCCCAGCGAGCATTTTTGTGTGTGACAGAAACAGGAAATAAACACAGGAAATTGGCAAAAACTGTCAAGAGTCTGTTGCAGAAAAATCAAACCTAGAAAGCACACATAGAGAACTGATTCAGCCGGATTCATTAACTTCTTTATATGCATAATAACAGATGAATAAATGTACAATACCAACAGCAGATTCTTCCAACATCAGTGGTGGGAATCAAATAATTTAACAACCGGTTCTCTGTCCTAATGACCAGCTGTGTAGGTGTGGCTCTGTCGTTATGTGACCATGTGGTCGTGGCCAACTCAACCTCACGCAGGTCGATGGGCATTTCGCCTTAGCTGTTACAATGTAATAAGGGTTAACCGGAGAGGCATCTTCTGTAAGCAGGGCACTAAAGTTCAGGCTAGAAACAACACCAGAATGTTTCCTTCCTGCCTTCCTTGCAGGATTAGCCCTGTAAAGTGGAAAAAATAAAAGATTTCTTCCAACAACCGGGTCTCCGAACTGCTCAGAAAGTTAACAACCCGTTCTCCCGAATAGGTGTGAACTGGCTGAATCCCACCACTGTCCAAAGTGATAGAAGTTACAAGCAGAACACAAGCAGGAGAAAACAGTTTCATCTCAGAGTTCAGAACAGAGTCACAAGTTTCTGTTTCAGTTCCTTGCACAGACCTAGAAGGTTTCAGGCTAAACCACGCCCTGGCCCAAGCATGAAATGCTAACATCTTTGCTACTGGTTCGGAACCGGGAGCATGCCCAGCCCTTCTGTGCATGTGGAGATCATCTGTGATGATGTCCGGGTGGGCGGAGCCTCCAGCCATTGCCACTGTCGGTTTCCCTGGACCAGCAGAATACCACCTCTAACCTGGCCTCTAGTTTCAGCTCCTATTGGCTGACCTTGTTATCATGTCTCTCCCAGTCATGAATATTCTAACAAAAACACTGAAAATTGTAGTCACAAAACTGTAGCCGTAAATATAAGCCGGTTGCCCCGTCAATCTGGCTTCTCCCACTGACTTTGCTTGTCAGAAGTTGGCTGGGAAGGTAAGCAAATATCAATCACATAATGCGGGATGTCGTAAATACAGAGCCAAGGTGGCGCAGTGGTTAAATGCAGCACTGCAGGCTACTGCTAGATCAGCAGGTCAGCGGTTCAAATCTCACCGGCTCAGGGTTGACTCAGCCTTCCATCCTTCCGAGGTGGGTAAAATGAGGACCCGGATTGTTGGGGGCAATATGCTGACTCTCTGTAAACCGCTTAGAGAGGGCTGAAAGCCCTATGAAGCGGTATATAAGTCTACTGCTATTGCTATATAGTCCTTCACTTACGCCCACCATTTCAAGCCCAAAATTCATGTTGCTAAGTGAGACAGTTGTTCAGTGAGCTTTACCCATTTTACAACCTTTCTTACCACCGTTGCTAAGGGAATCACTGCAGTTGTTAAATTAATAACATGGTTGTTAAGTGAATCTGCCTTCCCCATTGATTTTCTTTGCCAGAGGTTCTCAAAAAGGGATCACGTGGCCCAGGGACACGGCAACCCTCGTGAGTCAGGTGCCTTCTGAATTTTGACCACGTGACCATGGAGGATGCAGCAACGGTTGTTAAGTGTGAAAAAGTATCCTAGGTCGCTTTTTTCAGTAACTTCAAATGGTCACTAAACAAACAGTTGGAAGCCAAGGACTAGCTGAACATGCTGCTTGCCAAGCGCCTGGATTTTGATCATGTGACCAAGTCGCTTTTTTTCAGTCCTGTCGCAACTTTGAACGGATGTTGCTAAAAGAATGGCTGTAAGTCGAAGACTACCTGCCATAAGGACTGGACCCTTGGGTTTCTTTTGAAACGGTGTTCCAAGGGAGTAGACATTCTCCCCACCACCACCAGGGACGGGTCCTTCTGATGCAAATTGTGAAGAAGAGAGGGAGAGGGAGAGAGATACACACACACAGACAGAGACAGAGGCAGAGAGAGAGACAGAGAGAGAGAGAAAGAGACAGAGAGAAACAGAGAGAGACACACAGACACAGAGAGACAGAGACAGAAAGAAGACAGAGCGAGACACACACATACACACACACAGACAGAGACAGACAGACACAGACACAGAGAGACACACACAGAGAGAAAGACAGAGAGAGAGACAGACAGACAGAGAGAGACACAGAGGCACACAGAGAGACAGAGACAGAGAGACACACACACACACAGAGAAAGACAGAGAGAGACAGAGAGACACCCAGAGAGACAGAGAGAGACACACAGACACAGAGACAGAGAGCGAGGCAGACAGACAGAGACAGAGAGACACACAGAGAGAGACAGAGAGAGACAGAGAGAGACAGAGAGAGAGACACGGAGACAGAGAGACACACAGACAGAGAGTTCACCGACAAATGCGTGATAGACATATGCGCGCCGACAAAACCGTGACGAACAAAATCGCTAATTGATTTTCGACAATAGCGCGACGACAAATGCGCGATGACAAAATCACGTCATCAACAAACCCTAACCCTAACCCTAACCCTAACAGTAATTTTTTTGATTTTATTGTGCTTGTCATCGTGCTTTTGTCGTTGCGATTTTATTGTCGCGATTTTGTCGGTGTGATTTTGACGTCGCGTTTTAATCAGCGCTATTTTGTTAGCGCGCATATGTCTATCGCGCAATTGTCGGGTCACAGAGACAGAGAGATACACACAGAGAGAGACACAGACACAGAGACACAGAGAGAGACAGAGAGAGAGACAGACACAGAGACAGACAGTGAGACACAGACAGAGACACAGAGAGAGACACACACAGAGAGACAGAGACAGAGAAATAGAGAGAGAGAGAGACTGCCTGCCTAAAGAGGCCTTCATTTTAATATTCTTGTCAAGAGAGAGACGCTTCCTCCTTGTCTCCCTTCACATGTCAGCATTCCCTTTCCGAACTGAAAAGATGCCCCAGGACCTCCAAATGATAAAAATGATTATTCAGTCATGAAAGGAGAAAATAGATTTGCACAAAATCACAGCTCTGGAAAGCGACACGGACTGGGGTGCCTCATTATTATAGATTAAAACATACAATTCAGTTTGACTCCTCGTGGAGTTTTCCGGATTCAATCCTCCCTTAATTTTCTTTTCCCGTATCCCATTTTGCATCGTTTTTGTGAAACCACCTCGACCTCTGGAGTCACGCCCTGTATCTTTGTGTGTGTGTCTGTGTGTGCGCGCGCACGCACACTCAAGGTTGTGCTTTTTTTTTTTACCCTCACCAAAACTACACGAGACGGACAGGGAAACATTTGTTGCGGTGGCTGCTCGGGGAATTAGGGGCAGGGAAAAATTTGAAATTGATTGTTTTATATTGGAGGGTGTTTATATTGGAGGGTGTATCACTTTATCTTCTGTAGCCCCACTCTGGGTGGGTGGATATAAATTCTCCCCCCCCCCCCATTTTCACACCCCGATTCTGCTCTTTTAAAGAAACAGTGAAAACCAAGATTGCCACGGGAAGCAGCAAAAATGACAATTTCCTGAAATAAATACAGCCTTTATACAATTTACACAGCATTTATGAATACAATTTCCTGCCCTGTCTTGGACAAATCCAGGCCACAACTGAGCTCATAATTTCTGTTGCTAAGCGAGACAGCGGTTAAGTGAGTTTTGCTCCATTTTATGACATTTCTTGCTATTTCTTGTTGTTAAGTGAATCACTGCGGGTGTAAATCAGTAACATGGTTGTTAAATGAAACCGGCTTTCCCATTCATTTCGTTTTTCAGAAGGTCGCAAAAGGCGATCACATGACCCCGGGACACTGCGACCGTCATAAATATGAGTCAGTTGCTAAGTGTCTGACTATTGATCATGTGCCCATGGGGATGATGCAATGGTCATAAGTGTGAAAAATGGTCATAAGTCACTTTTTTCAGTACTGTTGTAACTTTAAACAACGTGTTGAAAGTTGAGATCTACTTGTATAGATCAGAGGTGGGTTTCACATAATTTTACCACTGGTTCGCCGCACACCAAAAATGTGAGCACATGCGTGCCTTCCACGCATGCATGCAGCCTTCCACACATGGGCTTTGTTTTTGCGTGGGGCTTGCACACATGCGCGCAGCTTAGAAAATGTGGCTAAATAGGAAGGCATTGAACCAGTCCGAACTGGCTGAATATCACCATTGGTATAGATCTATTTTTCCAGAAACCCCCAAGGATCCTGTTAGTATCACCTCTGGGGCAGAGGTGGGTTCCTACCAGTTTGCACCTATTCGGTAGAACCAGTTCGTCAAATCTACCGAACCGGTTAGAAGAGGTTCCACCAGTGGACCCGGAAAGCAGGCCACACCTACAGAAGAGGTTCCAAAAATTTTTGAAAGCCACCACTGGTCCTTGGATATGATTATTCTACACTATCATGCTCATATTGATAAAACTCAGGGCCTCTGTGGAAGGTAAGGATGACTACTGTGTTTGTGGTGCAATCAGAACATTGCGTGTGTTGAAGTTGTTTTAACGCAAACCAAAGATGCCTTTTAAAAAACAAGTTTACATCATATTCTTATGCGTGCCGGTGCTGTGTGAGAGGTAATTTAAGGTGGTTCTGACAAGTGTCGTCAGCATCTTCATATCCGGTCACATGGGCGGCAAGCCACTCCCATCCGGTCACATGGGAGGCCGCACCCACAGAGTAGGTTCGAACAATTTTTGAAACCCACCACTGCTCTGGAGAGAACAGAAAACAAGAAATAACTTCTCCATCTCCCCTATTCTCTTCTTGCTAGTGTTGTCCCAAGGGCAGGACAGGTGTGGACAATTGGATCGTGTATCACATCATCCTGAAAACATTGCAAACAGGGTGATTTACAGATTTCACCTTTTCTCATCTTTAGGGTGAGGATGCAGAGGTACACGGGGCCTCGTGGTGGCTTGGTTTGGGAGCTTCAGCCTCTCATCCTCACTTTTCAACTTACCTAGAAGGTGGAACCTCTTGTGCCTTGTCTCCAATTCAACTCCGAATGTTCCCTCTGTAAAATTGGAAAAACTAAGAGTAAACTAAAAGAAAGTGAAGAAAAGCTTTTCTTTGCTCTAGTTGATCGTGGCACGACAAAACCGCGCTGGTCAAAATTGCGGCGATAAAATCGCGGCGATAAAGCCGCGACGTCATCACTGCGCGTCATCACCGCCGCGACAACAGCGCGGCAACAGAAGGGCGCTTTAAAACGGTGCCGCGGCAGAAAGCCGACTTCAATTAAGGTAAGCGTTAGGATTAGGTTTAGGGGTTTGTTTTAGGGTTAGGTTTAGGGTTAGGTTTAGGGTACTGAGTGCTTGGGAATGCGCGATTTTGCCCTCCGCGATTATGTCATCGCGGTAGGGTCGCGTTTTTCCTTAGCGCTTAGAACGGCACGAATTAGTCTTCGCGCTTATGTCTCCGCGCAGAAGGGCTTTGCGGATTTGTGGTGGAACCCTAGTTGATATCTGCATATCTTAAGTAGAAATAGAATCAGAGGATTGGAAAGGACCTTAGAGCTCTCGCTCTCTCCCCCTTCCTCTTCCTCTCCCTATTTCTCTAAAATAGTGGTGATGGGTATTTTGGGCCATCTTCTTTTAATTCCTCCCTCCCCTCCCCTCCTTCCTTCCTTCCACCACGTTCTTCATGTCTTTTATTTTGCATCCCTTTTCTACTCTTCCTTCCTTCCCCCTCTATCCTATTTCTTTCTCTTCTCCTTTCTTTCTCCTTTTGTTTCTCTCTATTGTTTTCTGTTAGGACGTTTCTCCTTAATTCCATCTCTCCTTGATTAGTCTCCTTTCTTTCTTTCCTTCCTTCCTTCTCTTTCTTTCTTTCTTTCTTTCTTTCTCTTTCTTATTATCTTTCTCTCGCTCTCAAAACTGGCCCTGGGCTCAGCCTCCCTGGTTTCCTATCCCAGCATCTTCCTCCTTTCAGACGGGCAGCTCCATGGCCGGCTGTGGCCATCATCAGTCCAAGCTGGGCCTTTCACCCACTACGCCAGCCAAGCCTCCTGCATCTACGGTGCCTCTTTTCTTCCTCCCTCTCCATTCTCTCGGGAACAGCCTGGCTGGTGTTCTCGTGATATGTAATTTCCCTTCCCAACTGACTGCCTCTGAATCCAGTTCACATTTCAAGTCGTAATCGCTGCTTAGTTTTAATCCTCCGTCCTTTCTTCCTTTTCTTCTGCGGGTCTGGTTTTTCCCTTTCTCCCTTTCTCTCTCCTCCTCCTCCTCCTCCCTTTGCCAGAGACAAATTACCCTTAATAATGTTCCAGAAAGCTATGACACCTTGGTTAGGCCTGCCCCCCCCCCCACCTCCTTCACTCCTTTGTCATTCTTCGCTGTGCCACGTGAAAAGATAATACAAAATATGGCACTTATCTCCAATTGAGAGGCAGGAGAATGCGCTAATCCTTTAATCATGGCACATTGGCAAACTCATTGGCTGACTGGAGGAAGGAGGGGGTGGGGGCTTCGTCAACCGCATATTAAAAACTTGGCATCCCATGGGCTCGCCTCCATCCTCCCCGTGGCCCCCGTTCTGCCTCACACACTTGCGTGCATCACTGCTGTTTTTTCAGAGGCATCCACGGAGATGGGCATCAAAGAAGTTAAGAGGGCCATTTTTTTTCATCTGCATCCAATGCACCTAACCTTGGCCACTTGAAGACGTGTGGACTTCAACTCCCAGAATTCCCCAGCCTTTAACCTTGATTGAGGTGGCTGGACCACAGTTACAAAAAATACATGGATGAATTACCTAGACCTTATAGAATAGAATAGAATAGAATGAAATAAAATGGAATGGAATTGAATGGAATGTAACGGAAAGGAACAGAACAGGAGAATAGGAGAAGAGGAAGAGGAATAGATTAGAATGGAATGGAATAAAATTGAATGGAACAGAACGGAATAGGAGAATAGGAAGAGGAAGAGGAATAGAATGGAATGGAATAGGAGAATAGGAATAGGAATGGAATGGAATAGGAGAATAGGAATAGGAATGGAACGGAATAGGAGAATAGGAATAGAATGGAATGGAATGGAATGAAATAAAATTGAATGGAATGGAACAGAATGGAATAGGAGAATAGCATAGGAATAGAATGGAACGGAACAGAACAGAACGGAATAGGAGAATATGAATAAGAATAAGAATAGAATACCTTGAGGATGAGACCAAAGCCACTGTCGGATCTGTGACAACTCAAACCTCTAAATAAAAATGATCCTTGGCTCTGTTTGTAGAGAAAAGGATAGTTTTATTACCTTTAATAAATAATAAAAATACTATCTAATAAAACTATCCCTTCCTCAACGAATAGAGCCAAGGATCATTTTTATTTAGAGGATTAGGTTATGGCAGATCCTACAGCCACATTGGATACTCTTGTTGATGGCTTTTCATGAGACCAGAATGGAGGGAGTACAGGTAGTCCTCGACTTATGACCACAACTGGGAGCAGGATTTCCATCTTGCTAAGCGAGATGGTTGTTATGTGAGTTACACCTGATTTTACACTTGGCCATGGTTGTTAAGTGAATCACTGCAGTTGTTAAGTGAATCATGTGGTCGATAAGCAGATATGCCTTCCCTCCTTGACTTCGCTTGTTGGAAGCCAGCTGGGAAGGTCGTAAATGGTGATTACATGACCTTGGGAAGCTGTAACCATCATAAATCTATGCTAGTTGCCAGGCACCTGAATTCTGATCATATGATCATGGAGATGCTACTACAGTCATAAGCAGTGGTGGGATTCAGCTGGTTTGCACCGGTTCAAATGAACTGGTTGTTAAATTACCCATCTCACCCCACTCCTGCGCTATGAAAATGGATCCTGGGCACTGCGTTGCAATGGAGAAACGGGCAATGGAGCAGCCAACGTGACCGGAGGACGAGGGAGAGTCCTTAACATAACACACAGAACATTCCTGCTATAATCAATTTGAATCAAAGCTTTTGCCTGCCATAAAATAAAATACAACAGGTAAATAGAACTAGCCAGACAGCGTTACTGGAGCCAGCCAAGTCAGAAAACGTGCCCTTTCCCTCCCTTTTTAAAATAAATTTAAATATTTATTCACCATTTAACAATGTATTACTGTATTCCCAGAAAAGTTGGCAAGAGTATAGACACACCGAAAACCATTTTCACCCCAACTTGCATGAAACTTGTTTACATGCAAGAAAAGCAACAATGCTTGTCTCCTTCCTTGTTCCAGGTTCCTAGACAACCTAAATAAATAAGATTATTTATACATTTGGAAAACATGACTTTTGGTGCATAGTGAGTGGAGGAAAGTGGTAGCTGGCTTAAGGATAAAATTTTAAGTTTCCACTTCGAACAATAGTTAATAGTGCATGGTGGACCACCATTTAAATTTGAGAGTATGCGGCAGCAGCCCAAAAAGCCAATGCAACATAAATTTCATTAACAGAGGGATACAATCAAGATTAAGTGAGATACTAATACCACTCTATAAAACTTTAGTAAGACCACACTGAGAGTACTGCATCCAGTTTGGTCACCATACTATAAAAAAGATGTTGAGACTCTAGAAAAAGTGCAGAGAAGAGCAACCAGGATGATTAGGGGACTGGAGACTAAAACGATGAATGGTTGTGGGAACTGGGCATGGCTAGTCTAATGAAGAGAAGGACCAGGGGAGACAGGATAGCAGTCTTCCAATATTTGAGGGGCTGCCACAGAGAGGAGGAAGGGGTCAACATATTTTCCAAAGCACCCAAAGGCCAGACAAGGAATAATGGATGGAAGCTGATCAAAGAGAGATTCAATACTTACCTGGCAGGGAGATACCTTGATCATGAAGGAGGTTTTCCCAGGGTGAGACTCATCCATTGCACTTCGGGTGTGCTGACCCCTGCGATTTCCCCAAATGCGGGAAACTCGACTGCATAATTTATGGTAGTGGGGGACTGCGTTCGCGCTTTCCCCTGCTTAAAGCAAGAGCCGAGTTGGCGCAGTGGTTAGAGTGCTGTACTGCAGCCACTTTAGCTGACTGTTAGCTGCAGTTCAGCGGTTCAAATCTCACCGGCTCAGGGTTGACTCAGCCTTCCATCCTTCCGAGGTGGGTAAAATGAGGACCCAGACTGTGGGGGCAATATGCTGGCTCTGTAAACCGCTTAGAGAGGGCTGAAAGCCCTATGAAGCGGTATATAAGTCTAACTGCTATTGCTACTATTGCTATTGCTATAAGCCTGCCAGTTCTGTGACCCAAGTCTGAATTCCACTACTGGTTTGGGCTGAACCGGGACGAACTGGGAGCAACCCACCTCTGTGCATGCTTGAACTGGGAATATCTGGTTGTGAAGATGAACCCTTAGATGAGAGGACCAGGCTGACCGGATCAATTAACTTCAAACATATCATTAATGGAGTGTTTTTGAGTCTTAGCAGCTTTAGGATATATGAATCTCAACTCCCAGAATTCCCCAATTCCCCAACAGCCAAGCTTTCATGCCTATGGCAGTCTAGAACTCCAGCAATTGGCCGAAAGTCCCCAATAGTTTCCCAATGCCATAACCACTCAATTAAACTAGCTCTCAGTTTCCAATAATTATTAATAATTCTAATAACTCTCAATGCTTTAGATTTCTACAGGCAGTCCTGGACTTGCAACAGTTCATTTAGTGACCGTTCAAAATTACAACAGCATTGAAAAAGTGAGGTATGATCT